>NC_141696.1:545711312-545748812 GCF_964263255.1 Lissotriton vulgaris
TTTTTTCTCAAATGCTTATTCCCTTTGTGCAAATCGGAATGCCAAGCTTAATAACTGGGTCACAGATTCTGGCTAATTATCTTTCCCTTGAATGCAAGTAGCAATAAAAACTGCCTAATGCAGGACTAAAGCATTCCTTGCAAGCCTCTAACATCATAACATAACTGAGCTGCTGGTAGCAAGCTAAGCAATACCTTCCCAAAATGAGAAGTACATGTGCTAATCCGCTCAATCAGCGCTCGATCAGGCTCGATCAGGTGAGATATAGAAAAGGTGGAAAGGGTCCAAATGGCTGTCCCTTCCTTTTTAGGGTGGGTCCTTCTGACTATCATAGGATTGCTTGTAGGAGTGGCCAGGGTCAGAGAAAAAACTTTCAACCCTTCTTAGTGTTCTATCCAGAAGCAGGCATTTTCTATGCCTTTAATGTCAGGCTTTTCCCAGCAGTCTCTGTTCTGCCTATGTAAATTAACAAAAGCAGTGCTTATTCATCACTTACTCTAATGTCCTTACTGTCCAGAAAGCTTTGCCTAAGTATGCTTTTTTTCTTTTTCAGTGAAATTCTAAATGTTTTTTCTGCCCAGTCTATGGCAGTAGAATGCTGCTTATGATGCCACATTTTGTTGAATCACCAAGGTACAACTACAGAGGAATATATGAGTCTGAACGACATGGAACTCTTAGCTAACACATCACAATGTGTGATGCTTGCCAACCAAGCACTAGATTCTGGAGCGCTGATGATCAGAACATTCTGCTCCTGAAGGAAAGGAAAGACAGCTTGATGGAAAATAAAGTCTCAGTTTATATTAACGCTCTCTCTCTCCCAATATCTATCTATCTATCTATCTATCTATCTATCTATCTATCTATCTATCTATCTATCTATCTATCTATCTATCTATCTATCTATCTATCTATCTATCTATCTATCTATCTATCTATCTATCTATCTATCTATCTATCTATCTATCTATCTATCTATCTATCTATCTATCTATCTATCTATCTATGTATCTATCTTTATATATGGATACCTGCGTACAATTACATATAGATATGCCATGCATTCCTTTAGATTTGTTCCAACCTCTTACCATTTATTTGAGAATCCCTACTTTTCAAGTGACTGCAAATGAAGTCATTTCCGGCACTTTTTGGCCGGTGCAAGGTAACAAAAACACATGACAACTTTTAATAAAAATCATTGGTCTCTTTATTAACGCGCACTGTCAAACATGGGGCTTTCACAGGTCAGGTAAACATGATAACCAATACACAACAGAAGCAGATGTAGATTGCTTATCAATGCCGGGATAGAACAGTTGTGAATTGAGTAGAAGAAGGGCCCCTGAATTGATACTTATTATATACAGCCTGTAAGATAGTGAAATATGCAGGCTAGGAAAGGAGATGCAAATATCAATGTATTAGAAAAATACATAAAGAGGAGTGATTTGCTTTTATTCATTCAAGGCTAGAAAAAATCAACATACTATTGCAAGCATTCATACACCACCAAATAGAAATAAACAATTCTGACATTAAACGTAAAGGTGACGATGCATTTGTATCATCACCTTGAGAAGGGTCACCGAGGAATTGAGCCCAGGGCTTCTGCACTTAAACACCAGAAACACTCCACTAAACTAAGATGCCTGTTGGTGCCAACAATTCCCAAAGTTAATGCATGTTCTAGGTGAGCAATGAACAGAATGCAGGGCTCTTATAAAAGTGAGGTCTGTGAATCAACAGATACATCCACATGCCAATTACTTTAGTGTTTTCAAGAGAATTCACTTTCTTGGAACGAGTCTGCATGAAACCATCTTCAGGGCCTGGACAATTTCATGGCAAAACAGCACCTCTCAACATTGCAGCCAAGACAATATAACAACTGTTTCTGCCTGGTTTCGAACCGGGGACCTTTCGCGTGTGAGGCGAACGTGATAACCACTACACTACAGAAACAGATGTCTACAGTTGATTCTTCTGTGATGAAACTTCTCAAAACAGGCTATTCCAAGGGCCTCTGGTTTTAGATTTCTTTCATGCAACCTTCCCAGACAGCCCTAGCTGAACGCTTGTATATGCCATGCAAGTTCAGCATTTTTGCAAAATGCTTAAAGAGAAATGTTTCCTATTTGCTCAGGCAGGGCAAGGTTAAAAGCATGAGACTCTAGCAAATATTCATCCACTACTGCAAAGAGAAAATTGATATTGGCTTTGAAATGCATACTTCAATACTACTTTAAAAAAGCACCAATGAAAGGGCTTCCCTGGGATTTGAACCCGGGACCTCTCGCACCCAAAGCGAGAATCATACCCCTAGACCAACGAGCCTTCGAAAGGCCCGCACCTCTGAAAAGCTAATACCAGCTCTAAGCACGCAATGAAGATCATGCTAGGGACTTTTTCATGCTTGGTCTGTGAATACACATGAAATTCAGTGTCAACTTACCCTTTCTCAAATGATATCACTATCATTTATAAGTGTCCCCTTTTATTTTGTCCCAGAATTGGACACGTCTTACAGGAAGTCAGCACTTATTTATCTATTTCTGCAGTGGCTAGACCCTAAAGAGAAAGAATAAAAAGCTGTTCATAACAACATAAGAAACACATGTTGCATTTTTTCTCAAATGCTTATTCCCTTTGTGCAAATCGGAATGCCAAGCTTAATAACTGGGTCACAGATTCTGGCTAATTATCTTTCCCTTGAATGCAAGTAGCAATAAAAACTGCCTAATGCAGGACTAAAGCATTCCTTGCAAGCCTCTAACATCATAACATAACTGAGCTGCTGGTAGCAAGCTAAGCAATACCTTCCCAAAATGAGAAGTACATGTGCTAATCCGCTCAATCAGCGCTCGATCAGGCTCGATCAGGTGAGATATAGAAAAGGTGGAAAGGGTCCAAATGGCTGTCCCTTCCTTTTTAGGGTGGGTCCTTCTGACTATCATAGGATTGCTTGTAGGAGTGGCCAGGGTCAGAGAAAAAACTTTCAACCCTTCTTAGTGTTCTATCCAGAAGCAGGCATTTTCTATGCCTTTAATGTCAGGCTTTTCCCAGCAGTCTCTGTTCTGCCTATGTAAATTAACAAAAGCAGTGCTTATTCATCACTTACTCTAATGTCCTTACTGTCCAGAAAGCTCTGCCTAAGTATGCTTTTTTTCTTTTTCAGTGAAATTCTAAATGTTTTTTCTGCCCAGTCTATGGCAGTAGAATGCTGCTTATGATGCCACATTTTGTTGAATCACCAAGGTACAACTACAGAGGAATATATGAGTCTGAACGACATGGAACTCTTAGCTAACACATCACAATGTGTGATGCTTGCCAACCAAGCACTAGATTCTGGAGCGCTGATGATCAGAACATTCTGCTCCTGAAGGAAAGGAAAGACAGCTTGATGGAAAATAAAGTCTCAGTTTATATTAACGCTCTCTCTCTCCCAATATCTATCTATCTATCTATCTATCTATCTATCTATCTATCTATCTATCTATCTATCTATCTATCTATCTATCTATCTATCTATCTATCTATCTATCTATCTATCTATCTATCTATCTATCTATCTATCTATCTATCTATCTATCTATCTATCTATCTATCTATCTATCTATCTATCTATCTATCTATCTATCTATCTTTATATATGGATACCTGCGTACACATACATATAGATATGCCATGCATTCCTTTAGATTTGTTCCAACCTCTTACCATTTGTTTGAGAATCCCTACTTTTCAAGTGACTGCAAATGAAGTCATTTCCGGCACTTTTTGGCCGGTGCAAGGTAACAAAAACACATGACAACTTTTAATAAAAATCATTGGTCTCTTTATTAACGCGCACTGTCAAACATGGGGCTTTCACACGTCAGGTAAACATGATAACCAATACACAACAGAAGCAGATGTAGATTGCTTATCAATGCCGGGATAGAACAGTTGTGAATTGAGTAGAAGAAGGGCCCCTGAATTGATACTTATTATATACAGCCTGTAAGATAGTGAAATATGCAGGCTAGGAAAGGAGATGCAAATATCAATGTATTAGAAAAATACATAAAGAGGAGTGATTTGCTTTTATTCATTCAAGGCTAGAAAAAATCAACATACTATTGCAAGCATTCATACACCACCAAATAGAAATAAACAATTCTGACATTAAACGTAAAGGTGACGATGCATTTGTATCATCACCTTGAGAAGGGTCACCGAGGAATTGAGCCCAGGGCTTCTGCACTTAAACACCAGAAACACTCCACTAAACTAAGATGCCTGTTGGTGCCAACAATTCCCAAAGTTAATGCATGTTCTAGGTGAGCAATGAACAGAATGCAGGGCTCTTATGAAAGCGAGGTCTGTGAATCAACAGATACATCCACATGCCTATTACTTTAGTGTTTTCAAGAGAATTCATTTTCTTGGAACGAGTCTGCATGAAACCATCTTCAGGGCCTGGACAATTTCATGGCAAAACGGCACCTCTCAACATTGCAGCCAAGACAATATAACAACTGTTTCTGCCTGGTTTCGAACCGGGGACCTCTCGCGTGTGAGGCGAACGTGATAACCACTACACTACAGAAACAGATGTCTACAGTTGATTCTTCTGTGATGAAACTTCTCAAAACAGGCTATTCCAAGGGCCTCTGGTTTTAGATTTCTTTCATGCAACCTTCCCAGACAGCCCTAGCTGAACGCTTGTATATGCCATGCAAGTTCAGCATTTTTGCAAAATGCTTAAAGAGAAATGTTTCCTATTTGCTCAGGCAGGGCAAGGTTAAAAGCATGAGACTCTAGCAAATATTCATCCACTACTGCAAAGAGAAAATTGATATTGGCTTTGAAATGCATACTTCAATACTACTTTAAAAAAGCACCAATGAAAGGGCTCGTCTGGGATTTGAACCCGGGACCTCTCGCACCCAAAGTGAGAATCATACCCCTAGACCAACGAGCCTTCGAAAGGCCCGCACCTCTGAAAAGCTAATACCAGCTCTAAGCACGCAATGAAGATCATGCTAGGGACTTTTTCATGCTTGGTCTGTGAATACACATGAAATTCAGTGTCAACTTACCCTTTCTCAAATGATATCACTATCATTTATAAGTGTCCCCTTTTATTTTGTCCCAGAATTGGACACGTCTTACAGGAAGTCAGCACTTATTTATCTATTTCTGCAGTGGCTAGACCCTAAAGAGAAAGAATAAAAAGCTGTTCATAACAACATAAGAAACACATGTTGCATTTCTTCTCAAATGCTTATTCCCTTTGTGCAAATCGGAATGCCAAGCTGAATAACTGGGCCACAGATTCTGGCTAATTATCTTTCCCTTGAATGCAAGTAGCAATAAAAACTGCCTAATGCAGGACTAAAGCATTCCTTGCAAGCCTCTAACATCATAACATAACTGAGCTGCTGGTAGCAAGCTAAGCAATACCTTCCCAAAATGAGAAGTACATGTGCTAATCCGCTCAATCAGCGCTCGATCAGGCTCGATCAGGTGAGATATAGAAAAGGTGGAAAGGGTCCAAATGGCTGTCCCTTCCTTTTTAGGGTGGGTCCTTCTGACTATCATAGGATTGCTTGTAGGAGTGGCCAGGGTCAGAGAAAAAACTTTCAACCCTTCTTAGTGTTCTATCCAGAAGCAGGCATTTTCTATGCCTTTAATGTCAGGCTTTTCCCAGCAGTCTCTGTTCTGCCTATGTAAATTAACAAAAGCAGTGCTTATTCATCACTTACTCTAATGTCCTTACTGTCCAGAAAGCTCTGCCTAAGTATGCTTTTTTTCTTTTTCAGTGAAATTCTAAATGTTTTTTCTGCCCAGTCTATGGCAGTAGAATGCTGCTTATGATGCCACATTTTGTTGAATCACCAAGGTACAACTACAGAGGAATATATGAGTCTGAACGACATGGAACTCTTAGCTAACACATCACAATGTGTGATGCTTGCCAACCAAGCACTAGATTCTGGAGCGCTGATGATCAGAACATTCTGCTCCTGAAGGAAAGGAAAGACAGCTTGATGGAAAATAAAGTCTCAGTTTATATTAACGCTCTCTCTCTCCCAATATCTATCTATCTATCTATCTATCTATCTATCTATCTATCTATCTATCTATCTATCTATCTATCTATCTATCTATCTATCTATCTATCTATCTATCTATCTATCTATCTATCTATCTATCTATCTATCTATCTATCTATCTATCTATCTATCTATCTATCTATCTATCTATCTATCTATCTATCTATCTATCTATCTATCTATCTATCTATCTATCTATCTATCTATCTATCTTTATATATGGATACCTGCGTACACATACATATAGATATGCCATGCATTCCTTTAGATTTGTTCCAACCTCTTACCATTTGTTTGAGAATCCCTACTTTTCAAGTGACTGCAAATGAAGTCATTTCCGGCACTTTTTGGCCGGTGCAAGGTAACAAAAACACATGACAACTTTTAATAAAAATCATTGGTCTCTTTATTAACGCGCACTGTCAAACATGGGGCTTTCACACGTCAGGTAAACATGATAACCAATACACAACAGAAGCAGATGTAGATTGCTTATCAATGCCGGGATAGAACAGTTGTGAATTGAGTAGAAGAAGGGCCCCTGAATTGATACTTACTATATACAGCCTGTAAGATAGTGAAATATGCAGGCTAGGAAAGGAGATGCAAATATCAATGTATTAGAAAAATACATAAAGAGGAGTGATTTGCTTTTATTCATTCAAGGCTAGAAAAAATCAACATACTATTGCAAGCATTCATACACCACCAAATAGAAATAAACAATTCTGACATTAAACGTAAAGGTGACGATGCATTTGTATCATCACCTTGAGAAGGGTCACCGAGGAATTGAGCCCAGGGCTTCTGCACTTAAACACCAGAAACACTCCACTAAACTAAGATGCCTGTTGGTGCCAACAATTCCCAAAGTTAATGCATGTTCTAGGTGAGCAATGAACAGAATGCAGGGCTCTTATGAAAGCGAGGTCTGTGAATCAACAGATACATCCACATGCCTATTACTTTAGTGTTTTCAAGAGAATTCATTTTCTTGGAACGAGTCTGCATGAAACCATCTTCAGGGCCTGGACAATTTCATGGCAAAACGGCACCTCTCAACATTGCAGCCAAGACAATATAACAACTGTTTCTGCCTGGTTTCGAACCGGGGACCTCTCGCGTGTGAGGCGAACGTGATAACCACTACACTACAGAAACAGATGTCTACAGTTGATTCTTCTGTGATGAAACTTCTCAAAACAGGCTATTCCAAGGGCCTCTGGTTTTAGATTTCTTTCATGCAACCTTCCCAGACAGCCCTAGCTGAACGCTTGTATATGCCATGCAAGTTCAGCATTTTTGCAAAATGCTTAAAGAGAAATGTTTCCTATTTGCTCAGGCAGGGCAAGGTTAAAAGCATGAGACTCTAGCAAATATTCATCCACTACTGCAAAGAGAAAATTGATATTGGCTTTGAAATGCATACTTCAATACTACTTTAAAAAAGCACCAATGAAAGGGCTCGTCTGGGATTTGAACCCGGGACCTCTCGCACCCAAAGTGAGAATCATACCCCTAGACCAACGAGCCTTCGAAAGGCCCGCACCTCTGAAAAGCTAATACCAGCTCTAAGCACGCAATGAAGATCATGCTAGGGACTTTTTCATGCTTGGTCTGTGAATACACATGAAATTCAGTGTCAACTTACCCTTTCTCAAATGATATCACTATCATTTATAAGTGTCCCCTTTTATTTTGTCCCAGAATTGGACACGTCTTACAGGAAGTCAGCACTTATTTATCTATTTCTGCAGTGGCTAGACCCTAAAGAGAAAGAATAAAAAGCTGTTCATAACAACATAAGAAACACATGTTGCATTTCTTCTCAAATGCTTATTCCCTTTGTGCAAATCGGAATGCCAAGCTGAATAACTGGGCCACAGATTCTGGCTAATTATCTTTCCCTTGAATGCAAGTAGCAATAAAAACTGCCTAATGCAGGACTAAAGCATTCCTTGCAAGCCTCTAACATCATAACATAACTGAGCTGCTGGTAGCAAGCTAAGCAATACCTTCCCAAAATGAGAAGTACATGTGCTAATCCGCTCAATCAGCGCTCGATCAGGCTCGATCAGGCGAGATATAGAAAAGGTGGAAAGGGTCCAAATGGCTGTCCCTTCCTTTTTAGGGTGGGTCCTTCTGACTATCATAGGATTGCTTGTAAGAGTGGCCAGGGTCAGAGAAAAAACTTTCAACCCTTCTTAGTGTTCTATCCAGAAGCAGGCATTTTCTGTGCCTTTAATTTCAGGCTTTTCCCAGCAGTCTCTGTTCTGCCTATGTAAATTAACTAAAGCAGTGCTTATTCATCACTTACTCTAATGTACTTACTGTCTAGAAATCTCTGCCTAAGTATGCTTTTTTTCTTTTTCAGTGAAATTCTAAATGTTTTTTCTGCCCAGTCTATGGCAGTAGAATGCTGCTTATGATGCCACATTTTGTTGAATCACCAAGGTACAACTACAGAGGAATATATGAGTCTGAACGACATGGAACTCTTAGCTAACACATCACAATGTGTGATGCTTGCCAACCAAGCACTAGATTCTGGAGCGCTGATGATCAGAACATTCTGCTCCTGAAGGAAAGGAAAGACAGCTTGATGGAAAATAAAGTCTCAGTTTATATTAACGCTCTCTCTCTCCGAATATCTATCTATCTATCTATCTATCTATCTATCTATCTATCTATCTATCTATCTATCTATCTATCTATCTATCTATCTATCTATCTATCTATCTATCTATCTATCTATCTATCTATCTATCTATCTATCTATCTATCTATCTATCTATCTATCTATCTATCTATCTATCTATCTATCTATCTATCTATCTATCTATCTATCTATCTTTATATATGGATACCTGCGTACACATACATATAGATATGCCATGCATTCCTTTAGATTTGTTCCAACCTCTTACCATTTATTTGAGAATCCCTACTTTTCAAGTGACTGCAAATGAAGTCATTTCCGGCACTTTTTGGCCGGTGCAAGGTAACAAAAACACATGCCAACTTTTAATACAAATCATTGGTCTCTTTATTAACGCGCACTGTCAAACATGGGGCTTTCACACGTCAGGTAAACATGATAACCAATACACAACAGAAGCAGATGTAGATTGCTTATCAATGCCAGGATAGAATAGTTGTGAATTGAGTAATAGAAGGGCCCCTGAATTGATACTTATTATATACAGCCTGTAAGATAGTGAAAAATGCAGGCTAGGAAAGGAGATGCAAATATCAATGTATTAGAAAAATACATAAAGAGGAGTGATTTGCTTTTATTCATTCAAGGCTAGAAAAAATCAACATACTATTGCAAGCATTCATACACCACCAAATAGAAATAAACAATTCTGACATTAAACGTAAAGGTGACGATGCATTTGTATCATCACCTTGAGAAGGGTCACCGAGGAATTGAGCCCAGGGCTTCTGCACTTAAACACCAGAAACACTCCACTAAACTAAGATGCCTGTTGGTGCCAACAATTCCCAAAGTTAATGCATGTTCTAGGTGAGCAATGAACAGAATGCAGGGCTCTTTTCAAAGCGAGGTCTGTGAATCAACAGATACATCCACATGCCAATTACTTTAGTGTTTTTAAGAGAATTCACTTTCTTGGAATGAGTCTGCATGAAACCATCTTCAGGGCCTGGACAATTTCATGGCAAAACGGCACCTCTCAACATTGCAGCCAAGACAATATAACAACTATTTCTGCCCGGTTTCGAACCGGGGACCTTTCGCGTGTGAGGCGAACGTGATAACCACTACACTACAGAAACAGATGTCTACAGTTGATTCTTCTGTGATGAAACTTCTCAAAACAGGCTATTCCAAGGGCCTCTGGTTTTAGATTTCTTTCATGCAACCTTCCCAGACAGCCCTAGCTGAACGCTTGTATATGCCATGCAAGTTCAGCATTTTTGCAAAATGCTTAAAGAGAAATGTTTCCTATTTGCTCAGGCAGGGCAAGGTTAAAAGCATGAGACTCTAGCAAATATTCATCCACTACCGCAAAGAGAAAATTGATATTGGCTTTGAAATGCATACTTCAATACTACTTTAAAAAAGCACCAATGAAAGGGCTCATCCGGGATTTGAACCCGGGACCTCTCGCACCCAAAGCGAGAATCATACCCCTAGACCAACGAGCCTTCGAAAGGCCTGCACCTCTGAAAAGCTAATACCAGCTCTAAGCACGCAATGAAGATCATGCTGGGGACTTTTTCATGCTTGGTCTGTGAATACACATGAAATTCAGTGTCAACTTACCCTTTCTCAAATGATATCACTATCATTTATAAGTGTCCCCTTTTATTTTGTCCCAGCATTGGACACGTCTTACAGCAAGTCAGCACTTATTTATCTATTTCTGCAGTGGCTAGACCCTAAAGAGAAAGAATAAAAAGCTGTTCATAACAACATAAGAAACACATGTTGCATTTTTTCTCAAATGCTTATTCCCTTTGTGCAAATCGGAATGCCAAGCTGAATAACTGGGTCACAGATTCTGGCTAATTATCTTTCCCTTGAATGCAAGTAGCAATAAAAACTGCCTAATGCAGGACTAAAGCATTCCTTGCAAGCCTCTAACATCATAACATAACTGAGCTGCTGGTAGCAAGCTAAGCAATACCTTCCCAAAATGAGAAGTACATGTGCTAATCCGCTCAATCAGCGCTCGATCAGGCTCGATCAGGCGAGATATAGAAAAGGTGGAAAGGGTCCAAATGGCTGTCCATTCCTTTTTAGGGTGGGTCCTTCTGACTATCATAGGATTGCTTGTACGAGTGGCCAGGGTCAGAGAAAAAACTTTCAACCCTTCTCAGTGTTCTATCCAGAAGCAGGCATTTTCTGTGCCTTTAATTTCAGGCTTTTCCCAGCAGTCTCTGTTCTGCCTATGTAAATTAACAAAAGCAGTGCTTATTCATCATTTACTCTAATGTCCTTACTGTCCAGAAAGCTCTGCCTAAGTATGCTTTTTTTCTTTTTCAGTGAAATTCTAAATGTTTTTTCTGCCCAGTCTATGGCAGTAGAATGCTGCTTATGATGCCACATTTTGTTGAATCACCAAGGTACAACTACAGAGGAATATATGAGTCTGAACGACATGGAACTCTTAGCTAACACATCACAATGTGTGATGCTTGCCAACCAAGCACTAGATTCTGGAGCGCTGATGATCAGAACATTCTGCTCCTGAAGGAAAGGAAAGACAGCTTGATGGAAAATAAAGTCTCAGTTTATATTAACGCTCTCTCTCTCCCAATATCTATCTATCTATCTATCTATCTATCTATCTATCTATCTATCTATCTATCTATCTATCTATCTATCTATCTATCTATCTATCTATCTATCTATCTATCTATCTATCTATCTATCTATCTATCTATCTATCTATCTATCTATCTATCTATCTATCTATCTATCTATCTATCTATCTTTATATATGGATACCTGCGTACACATACATATAGATATGCCATGCATTCCTTTAGATTTCTTCCAACCTCTTACCATTTATTTGAGAATCCCTACTTTTCAAGTGACTGCAAATGAAGTCATTTCCGGCACTTTTTGGCCGGTGCAAGGTAACAAAAACACATGCCAACTTTTAATACAAATCATTGGTCTCTTTATTAACGCGCACTGTCAAACATGGGGCTTTCACACGTCAGGTAAACATGATAACCAATACACAACAGAAGCAGATGTAGATTGCTTATCAATGCCAGGATAGAATAGTTGTGAATTGAGTAATAGAAGGGCCCCTGAATTGATACTTATTATATACAGCCTGTAAGATAGTGAAAAATGCAGGCTAGGAAAGGAGATGCAAATATCAATGTATTAGAAAAATACATAAAGAGGAGTGATTTGCTTTTATTCATTCAAGGCTAGAAAAAATCAACATACTATTGCAAGCATTCATACACCACCAAATAGAAATAAACAATTCTGACATTAAACGTAAAGGTGACGATGCATTTGTATCATCACCTTGAGAAGGGTCACCGAGGAATTGAGCCCAGGGCTTCTGCACTTAAACACCAGAAACACTCCACTAAACTAAGATGCCTGTTGGTGCCAACAATTCCCAAAGTTAATGCATGTTCTAGGTGAGCAATGAACAGAATGCAGGGCTCTCATGAAAGCGAGGTCTGTGAATCAACAGATACATCCACATGCCAATTACTTTAGTGTTTTTAAGAGAATTCACTTTCTTGGAATGAGTCTGCATGAAACGGCACCTCTCAACATTGCAGCCAAGACAATATAACAACTGTTTCTGCCCGGTTTCGAACCAGGGACCTTTCGCGTGTGAGGCGAACGTGATAACCACTACACTACAGAAACAGATGTCTACAGTTGATTCTTCTGTGATGAAACTTCTCAAAACAGGCTATTCCAAGGGCCTCTGGTTTTAGATTTCTTTCATGCAACCTTCCCAGACAGCCCTAGCTGAACGCTTGTATATGCCATGCAAGTTCAGCATTTTTGCAAAATGCTTAAAGAGAAATGTTTCCTATTTGCTCAGGCAGGGCAAGGTTAAAAGCATGAGACTCTAGCAAATATTCATCCACTACTGCAAAGAGAAAATTGATATTGGCTTTGAAATGCATACTTCAATACTACTTTAAAAAAGCACCAATGAAAGGGCTCGTCCGGGATTTGAACCCGGGACCTCTCGCACCCAAAGCGAGAATCATACCCCTAGACCAACGAGCCTTCGAAAGGCCTGCACCTCTGAAAAGCTAATACCAGCTCTAAGCACGCAATGAAGATCATGCTGGGGACTTTTTCATGCTTGGTCTGTGAATACACATGAAATTCAGTGTCAACTTACCCTTTCTCAAATGATATCACTATCATTTATAAGTGTCCCCTTTTATTTTGTCCCAGCATTGGACACGTCTTACAGGAAGTCAGCACTTATTTATCTATTTCTGCAGTGGCTAGACCCTAAAGAGAAAGAATAAAAAGCTGTTCATAACAACATAAGAAACACATGTTGCATTTTTTCTCAAATGCTTATTCCCTTTGTGCAAATCGGAATGCCAAGCTGAATAACTGGGTCACAGATTCTGGCTAATTATCTTTCCCTTGAATGCAAGTAGCAATAAAAACTGCCTAATGTAGGACTAAAGCATTCCTTGCAAGCCTTTAACATCATAACATAACTGAGCTGCTGGTAGCAAGCTAAGCAATACCTTCCCAAAATGAGAAGTACATGTGCTAATCCGCTCAATCAGCGCTCGATCAGGCTCGATCAGGCGAGATATAGAAAAGGTGGAAAGGGTCCAAATGGCTGTCCCTTCCTTTTTAGGGTGGGTCCTTCTGACTATCATAGGATTGCTTGTATAAGTGGCCAGGGTCAGAGAAAAAACTTTCAACCCTTCTCAGTGTTCTATCCAGAAGCAGGCATTTTCTGTGCCTTTAATTTCAGGCTTTTCCCAGCAGTCTCTGTTTTGCCTATGTAAATTAACAAAAGCAGTGCTTATTCATCACTTACTCTAATGTCCTTACTGTCCAGAAAGCTCTGCCTAAGTATGCTTTTTTTCTTTTTCAGTGAAATTCTAAATGTTTTTTCTGCCCAGTCTATGGCAGTAGAATGCTGCTTATGATGCCCCATTTTGTTGAATCACCAAGGTACAACTACAGAGGAATATATGAGTCTGAACGACATGGAACTCTTAGCTAACACATCACAATGTGTGATGCTTGCCAACCAAGCACTAGATTCTGGAGCGCTGATGATCAGAACATTCTGCTCCTGAAGGAAAGGAAAGACAGCTTGATGGAAAATAAAGTCTCAGTTTATATTAACGCTCTCTCTCTCCCAATATCTATCTATCTATCTATCTATCTATCTATCTATCTATCTATCTATCTATCTATCTATCTATCTATCTATCTATCTATCTATCTATCTATCTATCTATCTATCTATCTATCTATCTATCTATCTATCTATCTATCTATCTATCTATCTATCTATCTTTATATATGGATACCTGCGTACACATACATATAGATATGCCATGCATTCCTTTAGATTTGTTCCAACCTCTTACCATTTATTTGAGAATCCCTACTTTTCAAGTGACTGCAAATGAAGTCATTTCCGGCACTTTTTGGCCGGTGCAAGGTAACAAAAACACATGCCAACTTTTAATACAAATCATTGGTCTCTTTATTAACGCGCACTGTCAAACATGGGGCTTTCACACGTCAGGTAAACATGATAACCAATACACAACAGAAGCAGATGTAGATTGCTTATCAATGCCAGGATAGAATAGTTGTGAATTGAGTAATAGAAGGGCCCCTGAATTGATACTTATTATATACAGCCTGTAAGATAGTGAAAAATGCAGGCTAGGAAAGGAGATGCAAATATCAATGTATTAGAAAAATACATAAAGAGGAGTGATTTGCTTTTATTCATTCAAGGCTAGAAAAAATCAACATACTATTGCAAGCATTCATACACCACCAAATAGAAATAAACAATTCTGACATTAAACGTAAAGGTGACGATGCATTTGTATCATCACCTTGAGAAGGGTCACCGAGGAATTGAGCCCAGGGCTTCTGCACTTAAACACCAGAAACACTCCACTAAACTAAGATGCCTGTTGGTGCCAACAATTCCCAAAGTTAATGCATGTTCTAGGTGAGCAATGAACAGAATGCAGGGCTCTTTTCAAAGCGAGGTCTGTGAATCAACAGATACATCCACATGCCAATTACTTTAGTGTTTTTAAGAGAATTCACTTTCTTGGAATGAGTCTGCATGAAACCATCTTCAGGGCCTGGACAATTTCATGGCAAAACGGCACCTCTCAACATTGCAGCCAAGACAATATAACAACTATTTCTGCCCGGTTTCGAACCGGGGACCTTTCGCGTGTGAGGCGAACGTGATAACCACTACACTACAGAAACAGATGTCTACAGTTGATTCTTCTGTGATGAAACTTCTCAAAACAGGCTATTCCAAGGGCCTCTGGTTTTAGATTTCTTTCATGCAACCTTCCCAGACAGCCCTAGCTGAACGCTTGTATATGCCATGCAAGTTCAGCATTTTTGCAAAATGCTTAAAGAGAAATGTTTCCTATTTGCTCAGGCAGGGCAAGGTTAAAAGCATGAGACTCTAGCAAATATTCATCCACTACCGCAAAGAGAAAATTGATATTGGCTTTGAAATGCATACTTCAATACTACTTTAAAAAAGCACCAATGAAAGGGCTCATCCGGGATTTGAACCCGGGACCTCTCGCACCCAAAGCGAGAATCATACCCCTAGACCAACGAGCCTTCGAAAGGCCTGCACCTCTGAAAAGCTAATACCAGCTCTAAGCACGCAATGAAGATCATGCTGGGGACTTTTTCATGCTTGGTCTGTGAATACACATGAAATTCAGTGTCAACTTACCCTTTCTCAAATGATATCACTATCATTTATAAGTGTCCCCTTTTATTTTGTCCCAGCATTGGACACGTCTTACAGCAAGTCAGCACTTATTTATCTATTTCTGCAGTGGCTAGACCCTAAAGAGAAAGAATAAAAAGCTGTTCATAACAACATAAGAAACACATGTTGCATTTTTTCTCAAATGCTTATTCCCTTTGTGCAAATCGGAATGCCAAGCTGAATAACTGGGTCACAGATTCTGGCTAATTATCTTTCCCTTGAATGCAAGTAGCAATAAAAACTGCCTAATGCAGGACTAAAGCATTCCTTGCAAGCCTCTAACATCATAACATAACTGAGCTGCTGGTAGCAAGCTAAGCAATACCTTCCCAAAATGAGAAGTACATGTGCTAATCCGCTCAATCAGCGCTCGATCAGGCTCGATCAGGCGAGATATAGAAAAGGTGGAAAGGGTCCAAATGGCTGTCCCTTCCTTTTTAGGGTGGGTCCTTCTGACTATCATAGGATTGCTTGTAAGAGTGGCCAGGGTCAGAGAAAAAACTTTCAACCCTTCTTAGTGTTCTATCCAGAAGCAGGCATTTTCTGTGCCTTTAATTTCAGGCTTTTCCCAGCAGTCTCTGTTCTGCCTATGTAAATTAACTAAAGCAGTGCTTATTCATCACTTACTCTAATGTACTTACTGTCTAGAAATCTCTGCCTAAGTATGCTTTTTTTCTTTTTCAGTGAAATTCTAAATGTTTTTTCTGCCCAGTCTATGGCAGTAGAATGCTGCTTATGATGCCACATTTTGTTGAATCACCAAGGTACAACTACAGAGGAATATATGAGTCTGAACGACATGGAACTCTTAGCTAACACATCACAATGTGTGATGCTTGCCAACCAAGCACTAGATTCTGGAGCGCTGATGATCAGAACATTCTGCTCCTGAAGGAAAGGAAAGACAGCTTGATGGAAAATAAAGTCTCAGTTTATATTAACGCTCTCTCTCTCCCAATATCTATCTATCTATCTATCTATCTATCTATCTATCTATCTATCTATCTATCTATCTATCTATCTATCTATCTATCTATCTATCTATCTATCTATCTATCTATCTATCTATCTATCTATCTATCTATCTATCTATCTATCTATCTATCTATCTACTTATCTATCTATCTATCTATCTATCTATCTATCTATCTATCTATCTATCTATCTATCTATCTATCTATCTATCTATCTATCTATCTATCTATCTTTATATATGGATACCTGCGTACACATACATATAGATATGCCATGCATTCCTTTAGATTTGTTCCAACCTCTTACCATTTATTTGAGAATCCCTACTTTTCAAGTGACTGCAAATGAAGTCATTTCCGGCACTTTTTGGCCGGTGCAAGGTAACAAAAACACATGCCAACTTTTAATACAAATCATTGGTCTCTTTATTAACGCGCACTGTCAAACATGGGGCTTTCACACGTCAGGTAAACATGATAACCAATACACAACAGAAGCAGATGTAGATTGCTTATCAATGCCAGGATAGAATAGTTGTGAATTGAGTAATAGAAGGGCCCCTGAATTGATACTTATTATATACAGCCTGTAAGATAGTGAAAAATGCAGGCTAGGAAAGGAGATGCAAATATCAATGTATTAGAAAAATACATAAAGAGGAGTGATTTGCTTTTATTCATTCAAGGCTAGAAAAAATCAACATACTATTGCAAGCATTCATACACCACCAAATAGAAATAAACAATTCTGACATTAAACGTAAAGGTGACGATGCATTTGTATCATCACCTTGAGAAGGGTCACCGAGGAATTGAGCCCAGGGCTTCTGCACTTAAACACCAGAAACACTCCACTAAACTAAGATGCCTGTTGGTGCCAACAATTCCCAAAGTTAATGCATGTTCTAGGTGAGCAATGAACAGAATGCAGGGCTCTTTTCAAAGCGAGGTCTGTGAATCAACAGATACATCCACATGCCAATTACTTTAGTGTTTTTAAGAGAATTCACTTTCTTGGAATGAGTCTGCATGAAACCATCTTCAGGGCCTGGACAATTTCATGGCAAAACGGCACCTCTCAACATTGCAGCCAAGACAATATAACAACTATTTCTGCCCGGTTTCGAACCGGGGACCTTTCGCGTGTGAGGCGAACGTGATAACCACTACACTACAGAAACAGATGTCTACAGTTGATTCTTCTGTGATGAAACTTCTCAAAACAGGCTATTCCAAGGGCCTCTGGTTTTAGATTTCTTTCATGCAACCTTCCCAGACAGCCCTAGCTGAACGCTTGTATATGCCATGCAAGTTCAGCATTTTTGCAAAATGCTTAAAGAGAAATGTTTCCTATTTGCTCAGGCAGGGCAAGGTTAAAAGCATGAGACTCTAGCAAATATTCATCCACTACCGCAAAGAGAAAATTGATATTGGCTTTGAAATGCATACTTCAATACTACTTTAAAAAAGCACCAATGAAAGGGCTCATCCGGGATTTGAACCCGGGACCTCTCGCACCCAAAGCGAGAATCATACCCCTAGACCAACGAGCCTTCGAAAGGCCTGCACCTCTGAAAAGCTAATACCAGCTCTAAGCACGCAATGAAGATCATGCTGGGGACTTTTTCATGCTTGGTCTGTGAATACACATGAAATTCAGTGTCAACTTACCCTTTCTCAAATGATATCACTATCATTTATAAGTGTCCCCTTTTATTTTGTCCCAGCATTGGACACGTCTTACAGCAAGTCAGCACTTATTTATCTATTTCTGCAGTGGCTAGACCCTAAAGAGAAAGAATAAAAAGCTGTTCATAACAACATAAGAAACACATGTTGCATTTTTTCTCAAATGCTTATTCCCTTTGTGCAAATCGGAATGCCAAGCTGAATAACTGGGTCACAGATTCTGGCTAATTATCTTTCCCTTGAATGCAAGTAGCAATAAAAACTGCCTAATGCAGGACTAAAGCATTCCTTGCAAGCCTCTAACATCATAACATAACTGAGCTGCTGGTAGCAAGCTAAGCAATACCTTCCCAAAATGAGAAGTACATGTGCTAATCCGCTCAATCAGCGCTCGATCAGGCTCGATCAGGCGAGATATAGAAAAGGTGGAAAGGGTCCAAATGGCTGTCCATTCCTTTTTAGGGTGGGTCCTTCTGACTATCATAGGATTGCTTGTACGAGTGGCCAGGGTCAGAGAAAAAACTTTCAACCCTTCTCAGTGTTCTATCCAGAAGCAGGCATTTTCTGTGCCTTTAATTTCAGGCTTTTCCCAGCAGTCTCTGTTCTGCCTATGTAAATTAACAAAAGCAGTGCTTATTCATCATTTACTCTAATGTCCTTACTGTCCAGAAAGCTCTGCCTAAGTATGCTTTTTTTCTTTTTCAGTGAAATTCTAAATGTTTTTTCTGCCCAGTCTATGGCAGTAGAATGCTGCTTATGATGCCACATTTTGTTGAATCACCAAGGTACAACTACAGAGGAATATATGAGTCTGAACGACATGGAACTCTTAGCTAACACATCACAATGTGTGATGCTTGCCAACCAAGCACTAGATTCTGGAGCGCTGATGATCAGAACATTCTGCTCCTGAAGGAAAGGAAAGACAGCTTGATGGAAAATAAAGTCTCAGTTTATATTAACGCTCTCTCTCTCCCAATATCTATCTATCTATCTATCTATCTATCTATCTATCTATCTATCTATCTATCTATCTATCTATCTATCTATCTATCTATCTATCTATCTATCTATCTATCTATCTATCTATCTATCTATCTATCTATCTATCTATCTATCTATCTATCTATCTATCTATCTATCTATCTATCTATCTTTATATATGGATACCTGCGTACACATACATATAGATATGCCATGCATTCCTTTAGATTTCTTCCAACCTCTTACCATTTATTTGAGAATCCCTACTTTTCAAGTGACTGCAAATGAAGTCATTTCCGGCACTTTTTGGCCGGTGCAAGGTAACAAAAACACATGCCAACTTTTAATACAAATCATTGGTCTCTTTATTAACGCGCACTGTCAAACATGGGGCTTTCACACGTCAGGTAAACATGATAACCAATACACAACAGAAGCAGATGTAGATTGCTTATCAATGCCAGGATAGAATAGTTGTGAATTGAGTAATAGAAGGGCCCCTGAATTGATACTTATTATATACAGCCTGTAAGATAGTGAAAAATGCAGGCTAGGAAAGGAGATGCAAATATCAATGTATTAGAAAAATACATAAAGAGGAGTGATTTGCTTTTATTCATTCAAGGCTAGAAAAAATCAACATACTATTGCAAGCATTCATACACCACCAAATAGAAATAAACAATTCTGACATTAAACGTAAAGGTGACGATGCATTTGTATCATCACCTTGAGAAGGGTCACCGAGGAATTGAGCCCAGGGCTTCTGCACTTAAACACCAGAAACACTCCACTAAACTAAGATGCCTGTTGGTGCCAACAATTCCCAAAGTTAATGCATGTTCTAGGTGAGCAATGAACAGAATGCAGGGCTCTCATGAAAGCGAGGTCTGTGAATCAACAGATACATCCACATGCCAATTACTTTAGTGTTTTTAAGAGAATTCACTTTCTTGGAATGAGTCTGCATGAAACGGCACCTCTCAACATTGCAGCCAAGACAATATAACAACTGTTTCTGCCCGGTTTCGAACCAGGGACCTTTCGCGTGTGAGGCGAACGTGATAACCACTACACTACAGAAACAGATGTCTACAGTTGATTCTTCTGTGATGAAACTTCTCAAAACAGGCTATTCCAAGGGCCTCTGGTTTTAGATTTCTTTCATGCAACCTTCCCAGACAGCCCTAGCTGAACGCTTGTATATGCCATGCAAGTTCAGCATTTTTGCAAAATGCTTAAAGAGAAATGTTTCCTATTTGCTCAGGCAGGGCAAGGTTAAAAGCATGAGACTCTAGCAAATATTCATCCACTACTGCAAAGAGAAAATTGATATTGGCTTTGAAATGCATACTTCAATACTACTTTAAAAAAGCACCAATGAAAGGGCTCGTCCGGGATTTGAACCCGGGACCTCTCGCACCCAAAGCGAGAATCATACCCCTAGACCAACGAGCCTTCGAAAGGCCTGCACCTCTGAAAAGCTAATACCAGCTCTAAGCACGCAATGAAGATCATGCTGGGGACTTTTTCATGCTTGGTCTGTGAATACACATGAAATTCAGTGTCAACTTACCCTTTCTCAAATGATATCACTATCATTTATAAGTGTCCCCTTTTATTTTGTCCCAGCATTGGACACGTCTTACAGGAAGTCAGCACTTATTTATCTATTTCTGCAGTGGCTAGACCCTAAAGAGAAAGAATAAAAAGCTGTTCATAACAACATAAGAAACACATGTTGCATTTTTTCTCAAATGCTTATTCCCTTTGTGCAAATCGGAATGCCAAGCTGAATAACTGGGTCACAGATTCTGGCTAATTATCTTTCCCTTGAATGCAAGTAGCAATAAAAACTGCCTAATGTAGGACTAAAGCATTCCTTGCAAGCCTTTAACATCATAACATAACTGAGCTGCTGGTAGCAAGCTAAGCAATACCTTCCCAAAATGAGAAGTACATGTGCTAATCCGCTCAATCAGCGCTCGATCAGGCTCGATCAGGCGAGATATAGAAAAGGTGGAAAGGGTCCAAATGGCTGTCCCTTCCTTTTTAGGGTGGGTCCTTCTGACTATCATAGGATTGCTTGTATAAGTGGCCAGGGTCAGAGAAAAAACTTTCAACCCTTCTCAGTGTTCTATCCAGAAGCAGGCATTTTCTGTGCCTTTAATTTCAGGCTTTTCCCAGCAGTCTCTGTTTTGCCTATGTAAATTAACAAAAGCAGTGCTTATTCATCACTTACTCTAATGTCCTTACTGTCCAGAAAGCTCTGCCTAAGTATGCTTTTTTTCTTTTTCAGTGAAATTCTAAATGTTTTTTCTGCCCAGTCTATGGCAGTAGAATGCTGCTTATGATGCCCCATTTTGTTGAATCACCAAGGTACAACTACAGAGGAATATATGAGTCTGAACGACATGGAACTCTTAGCTAACACATCACAATGTGTGATGCTTGCCAACCAAGCACTAGATTCTGGAGCGCTGATGATCAGAACATTCTGCTCCTGAAGGAAAGGAAAGACAGCTTGATGGAAAATAAAGTCTCAGTTTATATTAACGCTCTCTCTCTCCCAATATCAATATCTATCTATCTATCTATCTATCTATCTATCTATCTATCTATCTATCTATCTATCTATCTATCTATCTATCTATCTATCTATCTATCTATCTATCTATCTATCTATCTATCTATCTATCTATCTATCTATCTATCTATCTATCTATCTATCTATATATGGATACCTGCGTACACATACATATAGATATGCCATGCATTCCTTTAGATTTGTTCCAACCTCTTACCATTTATTTGAGAATCCCTACTTTTCAAGTGACTGCAAATGAAGTCATTTCCGGCACTTTTTGGCCGGTGCAAGGTAACAAAAACACATGCCAACTTTTAATACAAATCATTGGTCTCTTTATTAACGCGCACTGTCAAACATGGGGCTTTCACACGTCAGGTAAACATGATAACCAATACACAACAGAAGCAGATGTAGATTGCTTATCAATGCCAGGATAGAATAGTTGTGAATTGAGTAATAGAAGGGCCCCTGAATTGATACTTATTATATACAGCCTGTAAGATAGTGAAAAATGCAGGCTAGGAAAGGAGATGCAAATATCAATGTATTAGAAAAATACATAAAGAGGAGTGATTTGCTTTTATTCATTCAAGGCTAGAAAAAATCAACATACTATTGCAAGCATTCATACACCACCAAATAGAAATAAACAATTCTGACATTAAACGTAAAGGTGACGATGCATTTGTATCATCACCTTGAGAAGGGTCACCGAGGAATTGAGCCCAGGGCTTCTGCACTTAAACACCAGAAACACTCCACTAAACTAAGATGCCTGTTGGTGCCAACAATTCCCAAAGTTAATGCATGTTCTAGGTGAGCAATGAACAGAATGCAGGGCTCTTTTCAAAGCGAGGTCTGTGAATCAACAGATACATCCACATGCCAATTACTTTAGTGTTTTTAAGAGAATTCACTTTCTTGGAATGAGTCTGCATGAAACCATCTTCAGGGCCTGGACAATTTCATGGCAAAACGGCACCTCTCAACATTGCAGCCAAGACAATATAACAACTATTTCTGCCCGGTTTCGAACCGGGGACCTTTCGCGTGTGAGGCGAACGTGATAACCACTACACTACAGAAACAGATGTCTACAGTTGATTCTTCTGTGATGAAACTTCTCAAAACAGGCTATTCCAAGGGCCTCTGGTTTTAGATTTCTTTCATGCAACCTTCCCAGACAGCCCTAGCTGAACGCTTGTATATGCCATGCAAGTTCAGCATTTTTGCAAAATGCTTAAAGAGAAATGTTTCCTATTTGCTCAGGCAGGGCAAGGTTAAAAGCATGAGACTCTAGCAAATATTCATCCACTACCGCAAAGAGAAAATTGATATTGGCTTTGAAATGCATACTTCAATACTACTTTAAAAAAGCACCAATGAAAGGGCTCATCCGGGATTTGAACCCGGGACCTCTCGCACCCAAAGCGAGAATCATACCCCTAGACCAACGAGCCTTCGAAAGGCCTGCACCTCTGAAAAGCTAATACCAGCTCTAAGCACGCAATGAAGATCATGCTGGGGACTTTTTCATGCTTGGTCTGTGAATACACATGAAATTCAGTGTCAACTTACCCTTTCTCAAATGATATCACTATCATTTATAAGTGTCCCCTTTTATTTTGTCCCAGCATTGGACACGTCTTACAGCAAGTCAGCACTTATTTATCTATTTCTGCAGTGGCTAGACCCTAAAGAGAAAGAATAAAAAGCTGTTCATAACAACATAAGAAACACATGTTGCATTTTTTCTCAAATGCTTATTCCCTTTGTGCAAATCGGAATGCCAAGCTGAATAACTGGGTCACAGATTCTGGCTAATTATCTTTCCCTTGAATGCAAGTAGCAATAAAAACTGCCTAATGCAGGACTAAAGCATTCCTTGCAAGCCTCTAACATCATAACATAACTGAGCTGCTGGTAGCAAGCTAAGCAATACCTTCCCAAAATGAGAAGTACATGTGCTAATCCGCTCAATCAGCGCTCGATCAGGCTCGATCAGGCGAGATATAGAAAAGGTGGAAAGGGTCCAAATGGCTGTCCATTCCTTTTTAGGGTGGGTCCTTCTGACTATCATAGGATTGCTTGTACGAGTGGCCAGGGTCAGAGAAAAAACTTTCAACCCTTCTCAGTGTTCTATCCAGAAGCAGGCATTTTCTGTGCCTTTAATTTCAGGCTTTTCCCAGCAGTCTCTGTTCTGCCTATGTAAATTAACAAAAGCAGTGCTTATTCATCACTTACTCTAATGTCCTTACTGTCCAGAAAGCTCTGCCTAAGTATGCTTTTTTTCTTTTTCAGTGAAATTCTAAATGTTTTTTCTGCCCAGTCTATGGCAGTAGAATGCTGCTTATGATGCCACATTTTGTTGAATCACCAAGGTACAACTACAGAGGAATATATGAGTCTGAACGACATGGAACTCTTAGCTAACACATCACAATGTGTGATGCTTGCCAACCAAGCACTAGATTCTGGAGCGCTGATGATCAGAACATTCTGCTCCTGAAGGAAAGGAAAGACAGCTTGATGGAAAATAAAGTCTCAGTTTATATTAACGCTCTCTCTCTCCCAATATCTATCTATCTATCTATCTATCTATCTATCTATCTATCTATCTATCTATCTATCTATCTATCTATCTATCTATCTATCTATCTATCTATCTATCTATCTATCTATCTATCTATCTATCTATCTATCTATCTATCTATCTATCTATCTTTATATATGGATACCTGCGTACACATACATATAGATATGCCATGCATTCCTTTAGATTTCTTCCAACCTCTTACCATTTATTTGAGAATCCCTACTTTTCAAGTGACTGCAAATGAAGTCATTTCCGGCACTTTTTGGCCGGTGCAAGGTAACAAAAACACATGCCAACTTTTAATACAAATCATTGGTCTCTTTATTAACGCGCACTGTCAAACATGGGGCTTTCACACGTCAGGTAAACATGATAACCAATACACAACAGAAGCAGATGTAGATTGCTTATCAATGCCAGGATAGAATAGTTGTGAATTGAGTAATAGAAGGGCCCCTGAATTGATACTTATTATATACAGCCTGTAAGATAGTGAAAAATGCAGGCTAGGAAAGGAGATGCAAATATCAATGTATTAGAAAAATACATAAAGAGGAGTGATTTGCTTTTATTCATTCAAGGCTAGAAAAAATCAACATACTATTGCAAGCATTCATACACCACCAAATAGAAATAAACAATTCTGACATTAAACGTAAAGGTGACGATGCATTTGTATCATCACCTTGAGAAGGGTCACCGAGGAATTGAGCCCAGGGCTTCTGCACTTAAACACCAGAAACACTCCACTAAACTAAGATGCCTGTTGGTGCCAACAATTCCCAAAGTTAATGCATGTTCTAGGTGAGCAATGAACAGAATGCAGGGCTCTCATGAAAGCGAGGTCTGTGAATCAACAGATACATCCACATGCCAATTACTTTAGTGTTTTTAAGAGAATTCACTTTCTTGGAATGAGTCTGCATGAAACCATCTTCAGGGCCTGGACAATTTCATGGCAAAACGGCACCTCTCAACATTGCAGCCAAGACAATATAACAACTGTTTCTGCCCGGTTTCGAACCAGGGACCTTTCGCGTGTGAGGCGAACGTGATAACCACTACACTACAGAAACAGATGTCTACAGTTGATTCTTCTGTGATGAAACTTCTCAAAACAGGCTATTCCAAGGGCCTCTGGTTTTAGATTTCTTTCATGCAACCTTCCCAGACAGCCCTAGCTGAACGCTTGTATATGCCATGCAAGTTCAGCATTTTTGCAAAATGCTTAAAGAGAAATGTTTCCTATTTGCTCAGGCAGGGCAAGGTTAAAAGCATGAGACTCTAGCAAATATTCATCCACTACTGCAAAGAGAAAATTGATATTGGCTTTGAAATGCATACTTCAATACTACTTTAAAAAAGCACCAATGAAAGGGCTCGTCCGGGATTTGAACCCGGGACCTCTCGCACCCAAAGCGAGAATCATACCCCTAGACCAACGAGCCTTCGAAAGGCCTGCACCTCTGAAAAGCTAATACCAGCTCTAAGCACGCAATGAAGATCATGCTGGGGACTTTTTCATGCTTGGTCTGTGAATACACATGAAATTCAGTGTCAACTTACCCTTTCTCAAATGATATCACTATCATTTATAAGTGTCCCCTTTTATTTTGTCCCAGCATTGGACACGTCTTACAGGAAGTCAGCACTTATTTATCTATTTCTGCAGTGGCTAGACCCTAAAGAGAAAGAATAAAAAGCTGTTCATAACAACATAAGAAACACATGTTGCATTTTTTCTCAAATGCTTATTCCCTTTGTGCAAATCGGAATGCCAAGCTGAATAACTGGGTCACAGATTCTGGCTAATTATCTTTCCCTTGAATGCAAGTAGCAATAAAAACTGCCTAATGCAGGACTAAAGCATTCCTTGCAAGCCTTTAACATCATAACATAACTGAGCTGCTGGTAGCAAGCTAAGCAATACCTTCCCAAAATGAGAAGTACATGTGCTAATCCGCTCAATCAGCGCTCGATCAGGCTCGATCAGGCGAGATATAGAAAAGGTGGAAAGGGTCCAAATGGCTGTCCCTTCCTTTTTAGGGTGGGTCCTTCTGACTATCATAGGATTGCTTGTATAAGTGGCCAGGGTCAGAGAAAAAACTTTCAACCCTTCTCAGTGTTCTATCCAGAAGCAGGCATTTTCTGTGCCTTTAATTTCAGGCTTTTCCCAGCAGTCTCTGTTTTGCCTATGTAAATCAACAAAAGCAGTGCTTATTCATCACTTACTCTAATGTCCTTACTGTCCAGAAAGCTCTGCCTAAGTATGCTTTTTTTCTTTTTCAGTGAAATTCTAAATGTTTTTTCTGCCCAGTCTATGGCAGTAGAATGCTGCTTATGATGCCCCATTTTGTTGAATCACCAAGGTACAACTACAGAGGAATATATGAGTCTGAACGACATGGAACTCTTAGCTAACACATCACAATGTGTGATGCTTGCCAACCAAGCACTAGATTCTGGAGCGCTGATGATCAGAACATTCTGCTCCTGAAGGAAAGGAAAGACAGCTTGATGGAAAATAAAGTCTCAGTTTATATTAACGCTCTCTCTCTCCCAATATCTATCTATCTATCTATCTATCTATCTATCTATCTATCTATCTATCTATCTATCTATCTATCTATCTATCTATCTATCTATCTATCTATCTATCTATCTATCTATCTATCTATCTATCTATCTATCTATCTATCTATCTATCTATCTATCTATCTATCTATCTATCTATCTATCTATCTATCTATCTTTATATATGGATACCTGCGTACACATACATATAGATATGCCATGCATTCCTTTAGATTTGTTCCAACCTCTTACCATTTATTTGAGAATCCCTACGTTTCAAGTGACTGCAAATGAAGTCATTTCCGGCACTTTTTGGCCGGTGCAAGGTAACAAAAACACATGCCAACTTTTAATACAAATCATTGGTCTCTTTATTAACGCGCACTGTCAAACATGGGGCTTTCACACGTCAGGTAAACATGATAACCAATACACAACAGAAGCAGATGTAGATTGCTTATCAATGCCAGGATAGAATAGTTGTGAATTGAGTAATAGAAGGGCCCCTGAATTGATACTTATTATATACAGCCTGTAAGATAGTGAAAAATGCAGGCTAGGAAAGGAGATGCAAATATCAATGTATTAGAAAAATACATAAAGAGGAGTGATTTGCTTTTATTCATTCAAGGCTAGAAAAAATCAACATACTATTGCAAGCATTCATACACCACCAAATAGAAATAAACAATTCTGACATTAAACGTAAAGGTGACGATGCATTTGTATCATCACCTTGAGAAGGGTCACCGAGGAATTGAGCCCAGGGCTTCTGCACTTAAACACCAGAAACACTCCACTAAACTAAGATGCCTGTTGGTGCCAACAATTCCCAAAGTTAATGCATGTTCTAGGTGAGCAATGAACAGAATGCAGGGCTCTTATGAAAGCGAGGTCTGTGAATCAACAGATACATCCACATGCCAATTACTTTAGTGTTTTTAAGAGAATTCACTTTCTTGGAATGAGTCTGCATGAAACCATCTTCAGGGCCTGGACAATTTCATGGCAAAACGGCACCTCTCAACATTGCAGCCAAGACAATATAACAACTATTTCTGCCCGGTTTCGAACCGGGGACCTTTCGCGTGTGAGGCGAACGTGATAACCACTACACTACAGAAACAGATGTCTACAGTTGATTCTTCTGTGATGAAACTTCTCAAAACAGGCTATTCCAAGGGCCTCTGGTTTTAGATTTCTTTCATGCAACCTTCCCAGACAGCCCTAGCTGAACGCTTGTATATGCCATGCAAGTTCAGCATTTTTGCAAAATGCTTAAAGAGAAATGTTTCCTATTTGCTCAGGCAGGGCAAGGTTAAAAGCATGAGACTCTAGCAAATATTCATCCACTACCGCAAAGAGAAAATTGATATTGGCTTTGAAATGCATACTTCAATACTACTTTAAAAAAGCACCAATGAAAGGGCTCATCCGGGATTTGAACCCGGGACCTCTCACACCCAAAGCGAGAATCATACCCCTAGACCAACGAGCCTTCGAAAGGCCTGCACCTCTGAAAAGCTAATACCAGCTCTAAGCACGCAATGAAGATCATGCTGGGGACTTTTTCATGCTTGGTCTGTGAATACACATGAAATTCAGTGTCAACTTACCCTTTCTCAAATGATATCACTATCATTTATAAGTGTCCCCTTTTATTTTGTCCCAGCATTGGACACGTCTTACAGCAAGTCAGCACTTATTTATCTATTTCTGCAGTGGCTAGACCCTAAAGAGAAAGAATAAAAAGCTGTTCATAACAACATAAGAAACACATGTTGCATTTTTTCTCAAATGCTTATTCCCTTTGTGCAAATCGGAATGCCAAGCTGAATAACTGGGTCACAGATTCTGGCTAATTATCTTTCCCTTGAATGCAAGTAGCAATAAAAACTGCCTAATGCAGGACTAAAGCATTCCTTGCAAGCCTCTAACATCATAACATAACTGAGCTGCTGGTAGCAAGCTAAGCAATACCTTCCCAAAATGAGAAGTACATGTGCTAATCCGCTCAATCAGCGCTCGATCAGGCTCGATCAGGCAAGATATAGAAAAGGTGGAAAGGGTCCAAATGGCTGTCCATTCCTTTTTAGGGTGGGTCCTTCTGACTATCATAGGATTGCTTGTACGAGTGGCCAGGGTCAGAGAAAAAACTTTCAACCCTTCTCAGTGTTCTATCCAGAAGCAGGCATTTTCTGTGCCTTTAATTTCAGGCTTTTCCCAGCAGTCTCTGTTCTGCCTATGTAAATTAACAAAAGCAGTGCTTATTCATCACTTACTCTAATGTCCTTACTGTCCAGAAAGCTCTGCCTAAGTATGCTTTTTTTCTTTTTCAGTGAAATTCTAAATGTTTTTTCTGCCCAGTCTATGGCAGTAGAATGCTGCTTATGATGCCACATTTTGTTGAATCACCAAGGTACAACTACAGAGGAATATATGAGTCTGAACGACATGGAACTCTTAGCTAACACATCACAATGTGTGATGCTTGCCAACCAAGCACTAGATTCTGGAGCGCTGATGATCAGAACATTCTGCTCCTGAAGGAAAGGAAAGACAGCTTGATGGAAAATAAAGTCTCAGTTTATATTAACGCTCTCTCTCTCCCAATATCTATCTATCTATCTATCTATCTATCTATCTATCTATCTATCTATCTATCTATCTATCTATCTATCTATCTATCTATCTATCTATCTATCTATCTATCTATCTATCTATCTATCTATCTATCTATCTATCTATCTATCTATCTATCTATCTATCTATCTATCTATCTATCTATCTATCTATCTATCTATCTATCTATCTATCTATCTATCTATCTATCTATCTATCTATCTATCTATCTATCTATCTTTATATATGGATACCTGCGTACACATACATATAGATATGCCATGCATTCCTTTAGATTTCTTCCAACCTCTTACCATTTATTTGAGAATCCCTACTTTTCAAGTGACTGCAAATGAAGTCATTTCCGGCACTTTTTGGCCGGTGCAAGGTAACAAAAACACATGCCAACTTTTAATACAAATCATTGGTCTCTTTATTAACGCGCACTGTCAAACATGGGGCTTTCACACGTCAGGTAAACATGATAACCAATACACAACAGAAGCAGATGTAGATTGCTTATCAATGCCAGGATAGAATAGTTGTGAATTGAGTAATAGAAGGGCCCCTGAATTGATACTTATTATATACAGCCTGTAAGATAGTGAAAAATGCAGGCTAGGAAAGGAGATGCAAATATCAATGTATTAGAAAAATACATAAAGAGGAGTGATTTGCTTTTATTCATTCAAGGCTAGGAAAAATCAACATACTATTGCAAGCATTCATACACCACCAAATAGAAATAAACAATTCTGACATTAAACGTAAAGGTGACGATGCATTTGTATCATCACCTTGAGAAGGGTCACCGAGGAATTGAGCCCAGGGCTTCTGCACTTAAACACCAGAAACACTCCACTAAACTAAGATGCCTGTTGGTGCCAACAATTCCCAAAGTTAATGCATGTTCTAGGTGAGCAATGAACAGAATGCAGGGCTCTCATGAAAGCGAGGTCTGTGAATCAACAGATACATCCACATGCCAATTACTTTAGTGTTTTTAAGAGAATTCACTTTCTTGGAATGAGTCTGCATGAAACCATCTTCAGGGCCTGGACAATTTCATGGCAAAACGGCACCTCTCAACATTGCAGCCAAGACAATATAACAACTGTTTCTGCCCGGTTTCGAACCAGGGACCTTTCGCGTGTGAGGCGAACGTGATAACCACTACACTACAGAAACAGATGTCTACAGTTGATTCTTCTGTGATGAAACTTCTCAAAACAGGCTATTCCAAGGGCCTCTGGTTTTAGATTTCTTTCATGCAACCTTCCCAGACAGCCCTAGCTGAACGCTTGTATATGCCATGCAAGTTCAGCATTTTTGCAAAATGCTTAAAGAGAAATGTTTCCTATTTGCTCAGGCAGGGCAAGGTTAAAAGCATGAGACTCTAGCAAATATTCATCCACTACTGCAAAGAGAAAATTGATATTGGCTTTGAAATGCATACTTCAATACTACTTTAAAAAAGCACCAATGAAAGGGCTCGTCCGGGATTTGAACCCGGGACCTCTCGCACCCAAAGCGAGAATCATACCCCTAGACCAACGAGCCTTCGAAAGGCCTGCACCTCTGAAAAGCTAATACCAGCTCTAAGCACGCAATGAAGATCATGCTGGGGACTTTTTCATGCTTGGTCTGTGAATACACATGAAATTCAGTGTCAACTTACCCTTTCTCAAATGATATCACTATCATTTATAAGTGTCCCCTTTTATTTTGTCCCAGCATTGGACACGTCTTACAGGAAGTCAGCACTTATTTATCTATTTCTGCAGTGGCTAGACCCTAAAGAGAAAGAATAAAAAGCTGTTCATAACAACATAAGAAACACATGTTGCATTTTTTCTCAAATGCTTATTCCCTTTGTGCAAATCGGAATGCCAAGCTGAATAACTGGGTCACAGATTCTGGCTAATTATCTTTCCCTTGAATGCAAGTAGCAATAAAAACTGCCTAATGCAGGACTAAAGCATTCCTTGCAAGCCTTTAACATCATAACATAACTGAGCTGCTGGTAGCAAGCTAAGCAATACCTTCCCAAAATGAGAAGTACATGTGCTAATCCGCTCAATCAGCGCTCGATCAGGCTCGATCAGGCGAGATATAGAAAAGGTGGAAAGGGTCCAAATGGCTGTCCCTTCCATTTTAGGGTGGGTCCTTCTGACTATCATAGGATTGCTTGTATAAGTGGCCAGGGTCAGAGAAAAAACTTTCAACCCTTCTCAGTGTTCTATCCAGAAGCAGGCATTTTCTGTGCCTTTAATTTCAGGCTTTTCCCAGCAGTCTCTGTTTTGCCTATGTAAATCAACAAAAGCAGTGCTTATTCATCACTTACTCTAATGTCCTTACTGTCCAGAAAGCTCTGCCTAAGTATGCTTTTTTTCTTTTTCAGTGAAATTCTAAATGTTTTTTCTGCCCAGTCTATGGCAGTAGAATGCTGCTTATGATGCCACATTTTGTTGAATCACCAAGGTACAACTACAGAGGAATATATGAGTCTGAACGACATGGAACTCTTAGCTAACACATCACAATGTGTGATGCTTGCCAACCAAGCACTAGATTCTGGAGCGCTGATGATCAGAACATTCTGCTCCTGAAGGAAAGGAAAGACAGCTTGATGGAAAATAAAGTCTCAGTTTATATTAACGCTCTCTCTCTCCCAATATCTATCTATCTATCTATCTATCTATCTATCTATCTATCTATCTATCTATCTATCTATCTATCTATCTATCTATCTATCTATCTATCTATCTATCTATCTATCTATCTATCTATCTATCTATCTATCTATCTATCTATCTATCTATCTATCTATCTATCTATCTATCTATCTATCTATCTATCTATCTTTATATATGGATACCTGCGTACACATACATATAGATATGCCATGCATTCCTTTAGATTTCTTCCAACCTCTTACCATTTATTTGAGAATCCCTACTTTTCAAGTGACTGCAAATGAAGTCATTTCCGGCACTTTTTGGCCGGTGCAAGGTAACAAAAACACATGCCAACTTTTAATACAAATCATTGGTCTCTTTATTAACGCGCACTGTCAAACATGGGGCTTTCACACGTCAGGTAAACATGATAACCAATACACAACAGAAGCAGATGTAGATTGCTTATCAATGCCAGGATAGAATAGTTGTGAATTGAGTAATAGAAGGGCCCCTGAATTGATACTTATTATATACAGCCTGTAAGATAGTGAAAAATGCAGGCTAGGAAAGGAGATGCAAATATCAATGTATTAGAAAAATACATAAAGAGGAGTGATTTGCTTTTATTCATTCAAGGCTAAAAAAAATCAACATACTATTGCAAGCATTCATACACCACCAAATAGAAATAAACAATTCTGACATTAAACGTAAAGGTGACGATGCATTTGTATCATCACCTTGAGAAGGGTCACCGAGGAATTGAGCCCAGGGCTTCTGCACTTAAACACCAGAAACACTCCACTAAACTAAGATGCCTGTTGGTGCCAACAATTCCCAAAGTTAATGCATGTTCTAGGTGAGCAATGAACAGAATGCAGGGCTCTCATGAAAGCGAGGTCTGTGAATCAACAGATACATCCACATGCCAATTACTTTAGTGTTTTTAAGAGAATTCACTTTCTTGGAATGAGTCTGCATGAAACCATCTTCAGGGCCTGGACAATTTCATGGCAAAACGGCACCTCTCAACATTGCAGCCAAGACAATATAACAACTGTTTCTGCCCGGTTTCGAACCAGGGACCTTTCGCGTGTGAGGCGAACGTGATAACCACTACACTACAGAAACAGATGTCTACAGTTGATTCTTCTGTGATGAAACTTCTCAAAACAGGCTATTCCAAGGGCCTCTGGTTTTAGATTTCTTTCATGCAACCTTCCCAGACAGCCCTAGCTGAACGCTTGTATATGCCATGCAAGTTCAGCATTTTTGCAAAATGCTTAAAGAGAAATGTTTCCTATTTGCTCAGGCAGGGCAAGGTTAAAAGCATGAGATTCTAGCAAATATTCATCCACTACTGCAAAGAGAAAATTGATATTGGCTTTGAAATGCATACTTCAATACTACTTTAAAAAAGCACCAATGAAAGGGCTCGTCTGGGATTTGAACCCGGGACCTCTCGCACCCAAAGCGAGAATCATACCCCTAGACCAACGAGCCTTCGAAAGGCCTGCACCTCTGAAAAGCTAATACCAGCTCTAAGCACGCAATGAAGATCATGCTGGGGACTTTTTCATGCTTGGTCTGTGAATACACATTAAATTCAGTGTCAACTTACCCTTTCTCAAATGATATCACTATCATTTATAAGTGTCCCCTTTTATTTTGTCCCAGCATTGGACACGTCTTACAGGAAGTCAGCACTTATTTATCTATTTCTGCAGTGGCTAGACCCTAAAGAGAAAGAATAAAAAGCTGTTCATAACAACATAAGAAACACATGTTGCATTTTTTCTCAAATGCTTATTCCCTTTGTGCAAATCGGAATGCCAAGCTGAATAACTGGGTCACAGATTCTGGCTAATTATCTTTCCCTTGAATGCAAGTAGCAATAAAAACTGCCTAATGCAGGACTAAAGCATTCCTTGCAAGCCTTTAACATCATAACATAACTGAGCTGCTGGTAGCAAGCTAAGCAATACCTTCCCAAAATGAGAAGTACATGTGCTAATCCGCTCAATCAGCGCTCGATCAGGCTCGATCAGGCGAGATATAGAAAAGGTGGAAAGGGTCCAAATGGCTGTCCCTTCCTTTTTAGGGTGGGTCCTTCTGACTATCATAGGATTGCTTGTATAAGTGGCCAGGGTCAGAGAAAAAACTTTCAACCCTTCTCAGTGTTCTATCCAGAAGCAGGCATTTTCTGTGCCTTTAATTTCAGCCTTTTCCCAGCAGTCTCTGTTTTGCCTATGTAAATCAACAAAAGCAGTGCTTATTCATCACTTACTCTAATGTCCTTACTGTCCAGAAAGCTCTGCCTAAGTATGCTTTTTTTCTTTTTCAGTGAAATTCTAAATGTTTTTTCTGCCCAGTCTATGGCAGTAGAATGCTGCTTATGATGCCACATTTTGTTGAATCACCAAGGTACAACTACAGAGGAATATATGAGTCTGAACGACATGGAACTCTTAGCTAACACATCACAATGTGTGATGCTTGCCAACCAAGCACTAGATTCTGGAGCGCTGATGATCAGAACATTCTGCTCCTGAAGGAAAGGAAAGACAGCTTGATGGAAAATAAAGTCTCAGTTTATATTAACGCTCTCTCTCTCCCAATATCTATCTATCTATCTATCTATCTATCTATCTATCTATCTATCTATCTATCTATCTATCTATCTATCTATCTATCTATCTATCTATCTATCTATCTATCTATCTATCTATCTATCTATCTATCTATCTATCTATCTTTATATATGGATACCTGCGTACACATACATATAGATATGCCATGCATTCCTTTAGATTTCTTCCAACCTCTTACCATTTATTTGAGAATCGACTGCAAATGAAGTCATTTCCGGCACTTTTTGGCCGGTGCAAGGTAACAAAAACACATGCCAACTTTTAATACAAATCATTGGTCTCTTTATTAACGCGCACTGTCAAACATGGGGCTTTCACACGTCAGGTAAACATGATAACCAATACACAACAGAAGCAGATGTAGATTGCTTATCAATGCCAGGATAGAATAGTTGTGAATTGAGTAATAGAAGGGCCCCTGAATTGATACTTATTATATACAGCCTGTAAGATAGTGAAAAATGCAGGCTAGGAAAGGAGATGCAAATATCAATGTATTAGAAAAATACATAAAGAGGAGTGATTTGCTTTTATTCATTCAAGGCTAGAAAAAATCAACATACTATTGCAAGCATTCATACACCACCAAATAGAAATAAACAATTCTGACATTAAACGTAAAGGTGACGATGCATTTGTATCATCACCTTGAGAAGGGTCACCGAGGAATTGAGCCCAGGGCTTCTGCACTTAAACACCAGAAATACTCCACTAAACTAAGATGCCTGTTGGTGCCAACAATTCCCAAAGTTAATGCATGTTCTAGGTGAGCAATGAACAGAATGCAGGGCTCTTATGAAAGCGAGGTCTATGAATCAACAGATACATCCACATGCCAATTACTTTAGTGTTTTTAAGAGAATTCACTTTCTTGGAATGAGTCTGCATGAAACCATCTTCAGGGCCTGGACAATTTCATGGCAAAACGGCACCTCTCAACATTGCAGCCAAGACAATATAACAACTGTTTCTGCCCGGTTTCGAACCAGGGACCTTTCGCGTGTGAGGCGAACGTGATAACCACTACACTACAGAAACAGATGTCTACAGTTGATTTTTCTGTGATGAAACTTCTCAAAACAGGCTATTCCAAGGGCCTCTGGTTTTAGATTTCTTTCATGCAACCTTCCCAGACAGCCCTAGCTGAACGCTTGTATATGCCATGCAAGTTCAGCATTTTTGCAAAATGCTTAAAGAGAAATGTTTCCTATTTGCTCAGGCAGGGCAAGGTTAAAAGCATGAGACTCTAGCAAATATTCATCCACTACTGCAAAGAGAAAATTGATATTGGCTTTGAAATGCATACTTCAATACTACTTTAAAAAAGCACCAATGAAAGGGCTCGTCCGGGATTTGAACCCGGGACCTCTCGCACCCAAAGCGAGAATCATACCCCTAGACCAACGAGCCTTCGAAAGGCCTGCACCTCTGAAAAGCTAATACCAGCTCTAAGCACGCAATGAAGATCATGCTGGGGACTTTTTCATGCTTGGTCTGTGAATACACATGAAATTCAGTGTCAACTTACCCTTTCTCAAATGATATCACTATCATTTATAAGTGTCCCCTTTTATTTTGTCCCAGCATTGGACACGTCTTACAGGAAGTCAGCACTTATTTATCTATTTCTGCAGTGGCTAGACCCTAAAGAGAAAGAATAAAAAGCTGTTCATAACAACATAAGAAACACATGTTGCATTTTTTCTCAAATGCTTATTCCCTTTGTGCAAATCGGAATGCCAAGCTGAATAACTGGGTCACAGATTCTGGCTAATTATCTTTCCCTTGAATGCAAGTAGCAATAAAAACTGCCTAATGCAGGACTAAAGCATTCCTTGCAAGCCTTTAACATCATAACATAACTGAGCTGCTGGTGCAATACCTTCCCAAAATGAGAAGTACATGTGCTAATCCGCTCAATCAGGCTCGATCAGGCGAGATATAGAAAAGGTGGAAAGGGTCCAAATGGCTGTCCCTTCCTTTTTAGGGTGGGTCCTTCTGACTATCATAGGATTGCTTGTATAAGTGGCCAGGGTCAGAGAAAAAACTTTCAACCCTTCTCAGTGTTCTATCCAGAAGCAGGCATTTTCTGTGCCTTTAATTTCAGGCTTTTCCCAGCAGTCTCTGTTTTGCCTATGTAAATCAACAAAAGCAGTGCTTATTCATCACTTACTCTAATGTCCTTACTGTCCAGAAAGCTCTGCCTAAGTATGCTTTTTTTCTTTTTCAGTGAAATTCTAAATGTTTTTTCTGCCCAGTCTATGGCAGTAGAATGCTGCTTATGATGCCACATTTTGTTGAATCACCAAGGTACAACTACAGAGGAATATATGAGTCTGAACGACATGGAACTCTTAGCTAACACATCACAATGTGTGATGCTTGCCAACCAAGCACTAGATTCTGGAGCACTGATGATCAGAACATTCTGCTCCTGAAGGAAAGGAAAGACAGCTTGATGGAAAATAAAGTCTCAGTTTATATTAACGCTCTCTCTCTCCCAATATCTATCTATCTATCTATCTATCTATC